>NC_068370.1:11538626-11558626 GCF_020536995.1 Dreissena polymorpha | reverse complement strand
TAATATCGGTATAGAATAATTTAACCCATTGAATGAGACTTTCACCAAAGTTCATATTTTCTAAGCAAGAGAACATAAATGAATGATCGAGTGAATCGAATGCCTTTTCAAAATCTGCAAAGAATATAAGACCAGGATTGTTTGAATTGTTAAAATAGTTTATGCATTCTTGGATAAGACGAACGTTTTCACCAATGTAACGTCCTTTTATGAAACCAGATTGAGATTTTGAAATGATTGATGGAAATATTTTTTTTATTCTGTTTGCTATACTTTTAGTTGCAATTTTATAATCATTATTTAGTAAACTAATCGGGCGCCAGTTTGATAAGGATTCTAAGTTTTTTCCAGGTTTTGGAATGAGTGATATAATACCTTGTTTTTGTAGCGTAGTTAAGTTTTCGTTGTTAAATGAATAGTTAAGTGAATTAATTAGATGTGTTTTTATATCATTCCAGAATATTTTATAAAATTCGATTGTGATGCCATCAGATCCTGGGCTTTTGTTATTTTGCATATCTTTTAGGGCTAATCCACATTCATATTCATTAAGTAATCCGTCGCACAGTTGTTTTTCCTCTTGGTTTAAAGCGTGATATGTATTTTTAAAAAGGGTGTTATTTTCAACATTTTTTCGTTTATATAGTGCTTCGAAAAATAAACGTTGTTCTTCTAGTATTTGAGTCATGTTTGTTATATCTTTGCCATTGACTACTATTTTGTGTACAGTTTTTTGTTCACTTCTACGTTTTTCAATGTTTGCGAAGTATTTTGTATTTTTTTCATTGTGTTCAACATGCTGTGCACGCGCTCTTAGTATTATTCCATTGAGATGTGTATGATAAATTCCGTCTAATATTTGTTTTTTTAATGTTATTTCATTTTCAATGTCAATGAGTATAAATGTTTCCATTCTTTTTATCTAATAATGGGTTCAGGACAGTATTAAAATCACCGCCGATTATAATATTTTTATCTTGGTTACTAATTATAAAGGATTGTAATGTTTCGTAAAATGCGGAATCATCTATGTTGGGACCGTAAACGTTGATTAATGTAAGTTCTGTTTCATGTATTTTGATATCTATACTTGCTAGTCTGCCAATTATTATTTCGTTAAGGTTATCAACTGTGATCCCTATGTTACTTTTTATCAGAAAGGCAATGCCTTGTTTATTAGTACATTGTCCACTGAGGTAGATATCCCCATCCCATTCATTTTTTAAGGTTTGCGCTAAAGTGTGTGTCAAGTGAATTCTTGTAATAAGCATACATTATATTTTTTTTCGTCTAACCATTTGAAGATTTTTATGCGTTTATCTTTGCTGTTTAGCCCTTTTACATTTAAAGTACATAGCTTGATCATTTAAAAAAGGGTGATGTAAATGATAATGTATGTGTGCTTGTCCAGTTAGTTTCTATTTGAAAACGTGTCCAGTTGGTTTCTATTATAAGAAGTAAGATGTCTACACAAACAAACAAAATTAGGAAACAAAAATAAGGGATACAAAAGGATGAATATTCCATAAAAAAGAAGGAGTAAAAAAAATAATCATAAATGTGAGATTATAACAATAATAAACGACTGGTCTCCAATAGAGACATAAACAGCGCATTTCCTTACACTGGAAATACACAAACTAATTGAATTAATGATCTGAGATACAAAAAGTATATATGTATAACACCGTAGATTATATGGTAGCTTATAGTAATAATAATAATAATAATTGTATAGCAAACATGAATATGCTAGTCCTTTTCTTTCTTTTTTTTTATCCTTTCGTTTTTGCTCCCATATAGACCGCGACAGTTCAACGACGCAATATTTATATCATTCATTGACAAAAATAGGTGGCATTAAATTATAAAGACAGTGTTTTTGTCTCTTCTTCATAAGATATTTGCATTCTTTTTGCCGATGACGTTGCGAGCTGCGCTGATATTGCGATCGAGCTACAATCACAATTAAGCTCTATATCGGAATTTTGTGAAAATACTGGTATGACAATTAACCAACAAAAGACGGAAATCATTGTTTTTAGAAACGGAGGTCCGCTAAGATCATACGAACATTGGGTCTTTAAAAATAATCCCGTAAATGTCACATCTGTATATAAATACATGGGTCTTCTTTTTACACCTAAATTATCATGGAGAAAAGCGAAAGAAAAACTTGCAGCCCAAGCCCGAAAATCTATTTTTGCTATTAAATCATACCAAAGAAACTTTGGATATTTTTCATACACTGAATATTTTAAATTGTTTGATTTAATGGTGAAACTTATACGTACATATGGCTCTGAGATTTATGAAATATAATTCTCAGACATTCTCGAAAAAGTACAAATCGAGTATTGTAAATATTTTCTTGGTGTAAATAAATCTGTAAATGATAGCATTGTACTAGGAGAATGTGGTAGATTACCTCTGTGTATAGAACATCTGTGTAACATAACGGTATATGCATATTGTTTATTCTTATTAATAATAGGGAAATATTTTAATAATATGTTTGAGCATGTAACGTAGCTGTATGCTGCGGGTATTTAGGAATTAACATAACAGATGTCAGTTCGGATAGGACATGTAATGAAGTTTGAAAAATTGATTATGGAAGTATTGTTTCATTTCTCCAATGTAGTTCATTTATCGGGAACATATGTTGATTTGTCTTTAGCCCTTGATTAACATTTCGGCTCGTACATAACAAGCCCCAATTCAGATATGGTATATAATGAAATTTAAATAATTGAAACCTCCAATTTCCCAATGTACATAGCAAATGTAAGTTCGGATTGAGTGTGTATCTTATGGGTATCGGGGTTCACGTAATCGATTATAGGAGTGTTAGGTTTCACACTACTAATGTGGTTTGTCCATAGAGAGCATCTGTTTGTATGATCAAGTATGCAAATGAAATGTTCCCAAAGTGATAATTGTATATTGCACTCTTCTGCTGTGACATGTGGTAGGTGTATAAGCGATCCATCCAATCAACAAGGGCTATTCGAAGGGGTGGGTTTAGAAAATCGGGGTAAGAGAACAGTTAACCAACCAACAATGAGAAAGGAAATATCTAAATTTTATGTTCATGTACCTTGGAATAAAATGTTGTGCTTCTCTAATAATATTAATTTCTCACTAACCCCGTTTTTCTAAACCCACCCCTTCGAATAACCCTTGTTGATTGGATGGATCGCTTATCAATCTACCAAGACAATAAGTCATGTGCGAACATAATCAGAAAAACTTAGGGGTTTATATATATATATATATATATATATATATATATATATATATATATATATATATATATATATATATATATATATATATATATATATTGTTTATATGTTCAATTTGTTTCACTTTAGTCCGTGGTCTTGTTTCTATGAACACAGGTGATTAGCGTGTGGCTATGATATTAATTCGTGAAAACATCATTGGAATGATAAGTTATCATATTATAACGAAAAATCAACTTTTCTGAAAAAAAAATATTTTCACTATCAAATATTTGTATATATATAACAAGGTATTCAACTCGAAATCACGCGAAAACAGGGTGCATCGCTTTGAACAGCCATTTCTTCATCAATTTTGCAGTGATTTTCACGATCTCGGTCTTATTCAACGCGTAAATGAATTTCCTTTCTGGAAATGTACATGTCTTGCAATATTTTTACAAATACTGGGTCAAATTTTAAGAATTAACACGATACACAACTCGCGTGACCCACTTGACATCGATCAGACAGGATTTCAGACTGAAATCTTAACGGAGTAAAGGGCATTTACCCTGCAAAGTTCATGGACCTCGATACCATAATTCAATAAAGCGTATGAAAAAAAATCTTACCGTGCTTTCCGTTGCATTATGCATCAAAACTAACTGCCCAGCGCCGTTTGAAACTTGTGTTTACATACATTTCAACTAACTGACATATTAAAGGGGCCTTTTCACAGATTTTGGTATGTTTTGAAGTTTGTCATTAAATGCTTTATATTGATAAATGTAACCATTGGATCTAAAAAGCTCCAGTAAAAAAATCAAGAATAAAATTAATAAAAAGAAAAAAGTAGACCGCATCAGGGCTCGAACCAGTGACCCCAAGAGTCCTCAAGCAAAAACCAATTAGACCGCTCGGCCATCCTGCCAGGTATGGATGAAAGACGTATTTTATACTTTATATAAGCAATTTTCGTAGTTTCACAAAATTAAACGACAACAACAGAACTCCCAAAATTATTCAATCGTTTCGCGTTGCAACGCTTTATAATTTTGAGGTTTTTTAATCGTCAAAAGATGCATATAATGGCTATATTAGACCATGGTAAATGTTCAGTATTTCTGTTTCCTCACAAATATCATAACTAAAACGAAAATTTGCGAATGTGAAACAATTTTTTTCAATTTTGTCAATTTACAAAAACGTGAAAAGATCCCTTTAAACACACGAGTGATTTCATTGGTCCAATGCGAATGTCTGTCTTTACCCCTGGAGATTTCATTCATGAATACTGTCTGATCGCTGATAAGTAGGTCACGTGAATTGGGTATCGTTTTATTTCTTAAAATTTGACCCAGCATGTGTAGACATATAACAAGATATATACATTTCAAGAAAGGAATTCATTTCTGCGTTAAATAAGACTGGGTTCATGAAAATCGCTGCAAAATTGATGAAGTAATGGCTGTTCAAAGCGATGCTACCTGTTTTCGGGTGATTTCGAATTGAATACCGTGTTATATATATTTGATAGTGATTTGTTTTCCCAGAAAAGTTGAGTTTTTCGAATTATATGATTATTTATCATTCAATGATGTTTTCACTAATTAATATCATAGCCACACGCTAACCACCTGTGTCTATGAAGTTTTCTTTATATCCACCCTTTATTGTTCATGCATAAAAACTTGTGCACAATACAAGAATAACATTTTACAGAAATCTGCATTTAATGTAATCTAAATTTCACAAGAGAAACATAATGATTGCTATTGATAAATGTATTTTTATTTAATGTATAATAAACTACGTATGCTCGATAGATTCAATATCTTTTATTTTACGATCTATATCAGAAAATTGTCCCTATAAAACTGCATGTGGTCCCAGGGGAGAGTGCAGTGTTACGTGCGTTGATGGAATTATGTATCAGCAGACCCTGAATGGAAGCTGCATATCTATTAGAACATTTATGAACCATGTTTAGGTAAAAGAATAATGATAATAATAGTAGAAGTATTATTATTATTATTTATTTTTTCAATTATTATTATTATTATTAATATTATTTTATTTTGTAATTATTATTATTATTATTATTTTTATTATTATTATTATTATTTATTTTTCAATTATTAGCATTATTATTTTTATTAGCAAATCATACATATCATACTGTAATAACACATGATTTTCTTCTTCAAACAAAACTGCCATAAAACTTATTTCTTAAAATCATGTACTATGTACGCCTTTTATCATAAATAGCTCACACAATCAACGGAAAGACAATCGTAATCGACTTATGTGTTTTTCAGATATCACAACATCGGTTTGCACCACCACAAAAGGTACTTCATTTCAAATTGGTTTTAACATCTATAACGTTTAAATTCAAACACTGTCTTTGTGCAATGATGTAAATATAGTAGTTACCTTTGCAACGCGTCGCCCTTACTGATGATAATATTGATTGCCTTTCTGTTTTTTGTTGGTACACGGTAAAATATCTCGACACTAAACTGATATCGTACCAATTGCTAATAAACTCATATTGTAACATTATGTGAGAGTTTTACATTAAAATATATAGTGGCATTAAATCATTCAAGAGCGAATAAACGTGAAATTTAATACGATTGTATTGCTACTTTAATATAAGGGCCTTTTAGATATACACTCTGAGTGAATTTCTTAAACAGGAAATACTCAATACAACTACTTCACTTTACACAAATACTGGCTTGTTCTTTTGTATGCTCTGATCTTTTATAAGTACAAACATACAGCTCATAGTTCTCTTGATAACCGATTTTTAATGTCAACTTTATGTCTCACGTATGTCGTTCAATCTACCTAATACATTGAAACAATCACAATACCTGTTATTATTGACATCAATTGGCGAGTCATTTGTGGAGAAAGACTCAAACAAATACTTTACACAAAATCCGTTATCAAACCAAAAGCGGAAGTTTTGAATTGACGATTCAATCTATCTTACAGAGGTTCCGGAGAAAGTCGGTGTATCACGATTGTATTATTAGACACGATATCTATCTCGTGCAGAATTCCGAAAACAATCGAAAGCGTAATTTCAAATTCGGAATACTCTTTTTTTCCGTTGCAAAAAATTAAACATGTTCATAGACCGTTGACGTGTTTGAAACTTTGGATTAATATCATTATTATGCGAGCACACCATAACATATAAGTTGTTTTAATTTGCGCATTAGTGATATATCTATTGTCTGTTTGTCTTTATTTATGCCAGAAACTAGATTACGTTGCTTATACTACCGATTTAAGTGCCGCCTGGATTCCGGGCGGCACGTTTCTATGAAAAATCTTGTTGCCAGTTGCAACTCTCAGCGACTCGGATGGTCAATAGCTGGAGTTGGATTATTGCAACTAAAATACTGGGAACAGATCGTGCTGTTTGAATGGTACTATATTGTTAATATATTGTAAAAACAGTGGTGCTAAATCTCGAGAACACTATTAACAGTTGACTGAAAGGAATCTCCGTCTAATAGCCACAAATGTTAATTGTAACTGACTTATTGTATATAAATTAACTCTTGCCATGAATACTTGTAATATTCAAAAATTAGGAATATCTGAGAAAATTAACGCGAATTTAATTATGGAATATCAATGCTACAGAAACGAATGTTTGGTCTTTTTACCGTTCCCATATAGTTTGCGCACATATAGAAAAATCGGTCGAGACGAAAGAGATGACTAAAATTACATATATTCCGTTGGTTCAGACTCCTTTCTAATTTTCAACGCTATTATTTTCCTATAAGTCTGTGTGAGTTGATATATATCCTTGTGTAATTTTTTTAAAATGATTAGTATCATTTGATGATCAGTCGTTGCAATTGTGACAAAATATGTGCTTATATATTCGGTCTATTTTTTCTGCAAAACCGTAGAAAATACGTTTCGGTGTTGCTTTACGGAAACCTCATCTCATACCAAAAAGTATGTAACGCAGTTAAAATGCTAGAACTAGTGATTGAATATCGCGAACAAATTGTATTTATTAATTTCAGATATACATCACTTTCTTTTAGCTTGAGAAGAAACGTTAACTTTAGTTAAACATCGTGTCAAAACATTTTGAAGTTAGATGAGTATGTCGCCAATATTACCCTGACCCATTTGAAACCATTTATCACCGTTATCTCGTTACATGAAATCAAGAAACAATAAAGGACACCATTCAAGCGTATTATTTATGGAAATGAAGTTTGTTGAGACAACAGCTGGGGATAAACATCAATATAAAATAGGTCAATAGAAAATACAACACATCGCAAAGTTTCTTAGTGCAACTGAGTTAACTGTTTAAGGGACCTTTTCATAGATCTTGGCATGTTTTGAAGTTTGCCATTACATTTTTAAAATTGATAAATATAAACATCGGAACTAAAGAGTTCCAGTATAAAACAACACAAAACGTAATCCAAACCTTTGCTCGTACCACTGAACCTTGGACTAAAAGTGCTTAAACCACTCGGCCATCCATGCTGACATAACTCTGCATTTAGTTTTTTATTCTTTATATAAGAAATCCTTGTAATGTCACAAAATATAACGAAACCAACAGAACTTTCCAAATTATACAATCATTTCGCGTTTGTAACGCTTGATTATTTTCAGGTTTTTCAACCGTCAAAAGATGCATACAATAGATATTTAAGAGCATTGTTAATGTAAACCTTACTACAATGAACAATTTGCAATTTTTTTTTTATTTTGTCAATTTATTTAAACGTGAAAAAAACAGTATACAGTAAGTCGTTTATCATACTTTATCAACAAGTCAAATTTCGTAAACTTATTGTTTACTAAAGACTGTCATTGTAATAAATGCAGATTTATAGACATTGGAAACATTTTTGATAATTGTATCTTAAACATTCTGGAAAATTCAAATAATTAAATTACAGAAAGAGCCTATTAAATGCATAGTTAATATGCATTTATGTCAGGAACTTCACGTTTTCCGAATCCGTGTTTACGATAAGAAAACATAAAACGTATGTGTTAGTTTATTAACATAGACGTTAACTAGCAAATCGTATCTAGCGATGTTGGAGAAAACTATGTTCTGTTTTTATACATGCACCGAAAAACTTTTAGTGAATGTGTTTTCAGCAGAGTACGTTCTTTTGTACAGTGTAGGTTATTCATTTTCATATATTCAGAACAGTTTACACGGTAACTTATTAATTGTAATGTTTGTATTTTCAGCTACAACGGCGCGTTTTGAAAGTACTTCTCATGCAGGTATTCTTAGCTGACGTCATTCTAAATTAAGACTTGAATTTGTCTTTAGCTTTTATAAACGACTACGGAATATTTACTGATAATGCGTATGGAGTTACATACTCCAATATTTCTGAAGAATGAAAAGTGTTATACAATACACATACATTCATTTAAACGCACACATACCCCTACATACCCCTACAATCAACGAAAATATAGTATAATATTTCGAAAAAAATAAAGTGAACATAAAAAATAAATGTTCTTTATAGCAATAGCCAAAATGTTAACGCTATATGCGGTCTGGTAACATTGATTTAACCAGATACAAAATGCTCTTTCTTGTTTCTTTGCGGAACAATATATTCAACCCATGTCCATGTACCAAGTTAGTGTTCATGTGACGTATGACTAGATGTCGTTGCGGGATATTAAAATGGAATATATTGTGCTATTGTGCCACACAAAAATAAAAACGAGCATTTTATATCTCACTGCATCTATGTTACCATACCATATCAAGCGTTGAAATTTTGGATATTGCTATAAGTATAAGGAACATTGATTTTTTTATGTGTTAAATTTTTTCGAAATATTGTACGACATTGTCTTTGATTTTGAGTATTTATGTTACTTTAATTAATTTATATAGCAACCTTGTTTAAAATGTGTATGTGTGAAATAATGCTAGTAAAGCTCGCCAATATTAATCTGACACTGATCTCTTGGCAACAATACATTTGTGCACCGTTATCATATAAACATTAAACTCGTGAAACACGTGAACAACACCAATCGTGCTTGACAGCAGTCAAGTGTGTAATTTATGCTCATTGAAATCACACATGTCAGGTCAATAGCGAGCTATATACATTTACATGCATAAATAATTCACAACTACACATCGCATGCAGGTTCTGCACACGACATGACAACTGGGGGACTCTTTATTGGAAGTCAAGATCGCAGTTCCAGTTGTAGCAGCCATTACCATTATCTCTGTTTTCCTGGTCGTATTGCTCCTCCGAAGGTATACTACTCATCTCATATTTGCTTGGTTAAATATATATGGTTGTAAATGTAATAAGTGACAGTGAAATTATTTGTTAAATGTTAACACATTGTGGACAGAAGAGGAACTATTATATTCACTACAATGCCTTTTTGTAGAAAACGTCGCAATAGCCTGTCGGCACAGAATAAGCTTACACCAAGTAACCCGACCTCGACCAAAGGTTTATCGCAAGCTGAAGTCCCGCCAGCATGCACAGTCGAGTATGACTATGTTCTGGATGAGAGAGAAAACTACTTTGCGCAGCCTCAACGCGACAGTTCGAGACCAGGCGAGCACCCATATGCAGTGTTGAAGGGTAAAGAAAGCAGCATTGTACCTGGAACAAACATTGCTACAAAAATACAGAAATGTCTGCCAACCCTGGAAGAGGACGGGTACATTGATATGACTGGCAGAAATGTATGCAAGGAATATAAAGATGATTGTAAATCTGGCCATAAAAATGTTCAGGATGAGAGAGAAGACAACTACACGCTGCCTTAACGCGATGGTTTGGGACAGGGCGAGCACCCATACGCACCTTTAACGGAGCATGAAAGCAGCAGCGCGTACGAAATACATGATATCAAACTTCCTGGAATAAACATTGCTAAAAAAACTAAGAATTATCTGCCAAACCTGGAAGAGCATGCTATGAGTACACTGATATGACTGGCAGAAATTGTGTGCAAGGTAAAGAATGATCGAAACGCTTTTCTATTAGTAGCACTTATTTGAAAAGGGAAAAGGAAGGGACAGATATCCATAAAATGCTCACTTGCACTTAGAGATCTACCAGCACAATCTCAATAACGAATGTTATAATCGTCTTCAGCGCAATGGTGTATAAGTTGACATTGTGTTTCATAATAACGAACCTTCTAGTGGGAGCACACTGAAACAATGACATGCATATAGAAGTCTCAAAACGAAAAAAACATCGCAACTAAAGACCCGAACGTGCAAATAAATATCAAACATATAGCAAACATCATATGAAAAAAACAAAAACACACTATTTGAACGCATTGCAATGTCAACATACTTCAAGTTCCTCATCGCAACCGAATTAATTGTGCGGGCATTAGCAAACGTTAGCAGCTAGTTCTTGAAATTATGTTTTCTTTATATTTATTGAAATTAAACTAGATAAGTTATCTTTAAAGAAAATGGAAACATTTTTGCTGGCTGTTGCTATAGCATTCTGGAAAGTTAAAATAATGTAAAAAAACGAATAGAGGCAAAAACAAACCGACGCAAACTGTGTTTTATTAGGAACTACATGTTTTTAGAAGTTAGGTGTCATTGTATTTAAATGGAGACGAAATAGTTTATGTCTTGCCATTTCCATCGTTCTTTTTATTATATATATGTCTTGAAATATATGATAACCATTGTGTAATATAATTTCATGTAGTTCTTTGTACTAACTTCCATGTATTTTCTGTTTCTGTTGTCAATATTTTTTCTCATCGACTTTTTTTCTTATTATTGTGTTTGTTTACCATACGCTTACTGAAATATTTGTGCAATATTTGTTTAATCGTTGAAAAAAAAAACAAGTACTCTGTAAAGCAGACTGTTTTTTCATGTTTTATTATTCTAACGAACACATTGATGCAAAGCATCATAGGGCGACTTAAGCGCTTTAATAAAACATGCTTAATATAACAATACATATGTATTCTGCGTAAATAAAATAGTTAAGTCACATGACGAGCAACTATTAACGTTTACATTTTGGTTACTCGTATTCGCCATAAGTTTACATGCTGCATGCATGCACGTTAAGTATCTCTCGAACAGTTGGTTTGAACATGTTAATACATACATGTCAATATTAATTTCACTCGATAAGATAAGTGTTAAGTAACATACCGTACGATATTCTAAATGTTAATGCATTTTGGTTGACACTCATACCATATATGCGCGATAAAACGGTTTCGATCCAAACAGCAAAATATTTATTATTACTTCTAAAGTGTTCAGTGCTTAAATTAATGTTCTTTCAAAGTGACAAGATCATTTATGCTGAACAACAACGCAACTACAGGATAAATCACATAAATTATTTTATGGAAAACTTTATGATTGGTCGATTTATAATAACGAGTAATCTTTCTTAATGCTTTTTAAAGTGTAGGTCCATTCCCGGCGTTCTCCTTTTATTGATTTTTTTTTCTTACCTCGAAGTGCTGGGTGGAGAATGATTCAGTATAATAAATGAGATTTGTGTTTTAATTTAGTATTAATTCTCTGGAATGTTACGAGAGTACGTTTTATCCTAATATTCGCAGATTGACCTTGTTATGCTAGAGAAGGATTATGATTATATAATAATATGACTACAATTTTGAATAAGTGCAATTAATAACATAATTGTAAACATCTGCAAATATTTAGTTCTTGCGAATTATTGAACACCATCACTTTTAAAAACGATTTTCTTTCGCTGATTCTTGTTTTTAAAACATACCGTGTGTATTGTTCTTCAATAAACCTAATTATCACCGATGTCACTTTTTCTTTCGCGGAAATGGCAAATCTAGTGTGTGTTTTTGTAAAATACTAACGCAAGTGGACACGACGTCATACTTGTTATTTATATTGAGAAAATATACGGAGTAATTGTGAGGTTAGGGTCTCCTTAAATCCGGTTTTAATCTCCGACGTTTTACGTTGACCGATTAAAAGCTCAAGTTTCATTCAAATGTGCGTGTTTGTGTGTACAGATCACATATTTGTTGCTTTGGTTCCCCTAGTAAATTTTGAACACCTGACTCTTATTCATAACACTTACATTTTTCTAATGCAACAACACAGTTTACATCGGACATGTTAACAAGAATGCATATTTCTTTCGTCCGTTTTGAAGTGAGTTTTACTGTCATTGTTTTCGAACACAACATGCATTCCAAGAACATGATTTCTTTAAAGGATGTATTTAATAATTGTTATTATTAGCACTATTAGTACGTGGTTCATTTTTTCAGCTACCATATTTCTGACTATAAACTCAACTAAAGGCAATAAAAAACAACTGTAATATATATTGAATATCTACTTATGTTTTTACCTTGTAAATAAAGTAACACGGGGAAATGAGTGCCGGCAAAAGAATAGTTCGCCATTAAATTTTTTAGATAACGCACGAACATCGCGCGAATTGAAGTATCGACTGATGGCTTATGGTGTTACGGAAACGTTTGAGCATATTTTTTGCTGTTCAAATGCCGTTTCCCTACATACGGACTTAAGTGAAAGAGATGAATAAATTGCCAACTATTCCGTTTGTTCAGACTCATATGCATGTGTTCAATACACAGTTCGCTGTTTTTTTTCTGCACGTCTGTGTTAGTCGTGAAACCCTTGCGTAATATCTAAATGATTATGATCAGTTAATGATAAATTGTGGTCGTTAGAGACAACATATTAGTTCTGGCTACCATAACTTTAAATGTCGCTTTTTATGATTTGAGACTGGCGCGACTTTATAGTTATGGACCAACCCCATCAGGAAAGTCAATTAGAAATTCCCGAAAAGTTGACAGTTAACAAAGACCGGTCCAAAACAGCTTTTAAATGCAGTTATTGGCCCAAATCAACCACTTGATCGGAAAGATTGACATTTTTCACATTTAACTGATATATTCTTTCACAAAATACTATCCTAAACATTTAAAAAATATCTTTTCTGCTCTTACATATCGAGAAAAACAGCGATGTGACAGACTTTCTTGAAATGCGAATCTCCCGAGATTTCACGGTCATATGACGTTATTTTTATTTTTAGTAATATACCATGTGCTCAAGTGTTTTCAAATTCAGAATGACATTTCCCGGTATATAAGATTATTTTGGCTTGTTTTATAAACAAATTGTAGTGTAAATACAAACTCAAAGTAAATATTATTTAAAACTACTTGATTCACATTGAAATCAGTCTTATAATCTACCAGACGTTAGTTGTTAATCACAAATAATAGATTTTAGAAATCGAAATTAATGTTTAAAATTTCAGCATAAAATGTCAAGGTCGATCCGAAAGTATCCAAATGAAAACTCGTCACAGACAAATCGACAATGGCGTCAAAAATTGTGAATTTCAGACTGATTAGAGTTATTTTCATCTATTATAAGATGCATTTGAAACATTTGAACCTTAAAATATTCCTCGATGCAGTAATTTATATTCATTCACCAATATATGTAGAAATGTATCCAAGAAAATGAGTTTTCTTTGATTTATAGCGTGACATAAATATGTTACGACTCTGATTGACTTTCGATACGGGGTTGGCAATACTATATAAACTGTACGCTGAAGTTTCTTTAGCTCACAGCATATCTGCTTATGTATTTGGTCTCATAAGTTTCGGTTTTGCTTTTCGGAAACCACACCTCATAACACATGCTCTGTCAATGCCGTTAAAAGGCTACCACATTTGATTGAAAATCACGAAAAACAAAACAAAGAGTGTTTACTAATTTACAGAGATAAACATCACTTTCTTTTCGCTCGAGAGGAAACGTTAAACTAAATTGAACATCCTGTTCTCGCACTATAAACACTTTCACATACAATCACTATTAAAGGGGCCTTTTCACAGATTTTGGCATTTTTTAACTTATTCATTAAATGCTTTATATTGATAAATGTAAACATTGGATCGTAAAAGCTCCAGTAAAAAATCAAGAATAAAATTAAAACAAGAGCGCCGCATGACGGAGCAATATACGCCCGATTCGTGTGCCATTGGAGATGATACACTGATGATTGATGTATTTGTTTTGGAAATAAGCAAAAAAAAATTTCAAAAATCGCGAAAAAAATAAACCCGATGAAAATATCGCAAAATAAAACTGGATAAAAATATTGCATAAAAATATTGCATGTGTTAATCGGTTGCATGTCTCCAATCAGACCTGACTGATATATAATCTATATACTACCTCTGACCAAGTTTGGTGAATTCAACTTGAACTAGAGCTTTGTCACTGAATGTGACTTATACCCCCATACCACTTTGACGCAGGATAAAAAGTTGTTTAAAAGTTTCGGATGAATACAATTTGAATTAGAGTCCGGACAAAGTGGCGCCGTTGAAAATGCACTAATTGACCCTATGACCTAGTTCTTGACCCGACATGACCCATATTCGAACTTGACCTAGATATCAACTAGATGCAACTACTGACCAAGTTTGGTAAAGATCGGATGAATACAATTTGAATAAGAGTCCGGACAAAGTGGCGCTGTTGAAAATGGACTAATTGACCCTATGACCTAGTTTTTTACCTGGCATGACCCATATTCGAACTTGGCCTAGATATCAACTAGATGCAACTACTGACCAAGTTTGGTGAAGATAAGATTTATACAATTTGAATTAGAGTCCGGACAAAGTAAAATGCACTAATTGACCCTTTGACCTAGTTTTTGACCCAGCATGACCCATATTCGGACTTGACCTAGATATCAACTAGATGCAACTACTGACCAAGTTTGGTGAAGATCGGATGAATACAATTTGAATTAGAGTCCGGACAAAGTGGCGCCGTTGAAAATGCACTAATTGACCCTATGACCTAGTTTTTGACCCGGCATGACCCATATTCGAACTTGGCCTATATATCAACTAGATGCAACTGCTGACCAAGTTTGGTGAAGATCGGATGAATACAATTTGAAATAGAGTCCGGACAAAGTGGCCCCTTTGAAAATGCACTTATTGACCCTATGACCTAGTTTTTGACCCGGCATGACCCATATTCGAACTTGGCCTAGATATCAACTAGATGCAACTGCTGACCAAGTTTGGTGAAGATCGGATGAATACAATTTGAATTAGAGTCCGGACAAAGTGATGCCTTCCGCCCGCCGCCCGCCGCCCGCCCGCCGCCCGCCCGCCCGCCAAGGGGTTTCACATAATACGTCCCGTATTTTATACGGGCGTATAAAAAGGAAAAGAACATTGCCCGGAGCAGGTTTTGAACCAGTGACCCCTGGAGTCCTGCCAGAGTCCTGAAGTAAAAACGCTTTAGCCTACTGAGCTATTCCGCCGAATACACATACTTGAAGTATTTTATACCTTATATAAGCAATCTTCGTAGTTTCACAAAATTTAACGACAAAAACAGAACTCTCCAAATTATTCAATCGTTTCGCGTTGCAACGCTTTATAATTTTTAGGTTTTAAAATCGTCAAAAGATGCATATAATGGCTATATTAGACCACGGTGAATGTTCAGTTTTACTGTTTCCTCACAAATATCATAACTATAACGAAAATTTGCGAATCTGAAACAACTTTTTTCAATTTTGTCAATTTACCAAAGCGTGAAAAGATCCCTTTAAATGCTACTGTACTTATGAACTACATTGTCACCAATCGTTCTATATCTTCAGCCATCGATAGCTATTGTTTGAGTTTTGAACGATATTTTTCTTCTTGGTGATATTTTTGCCGCCGATTTTGTGTCAAAATATTTTAAAGAACAATGTGTTTATCACTGATACTGTAGCTCGCCAATATTGTCCTGACTTATTTGCAACGCTGCATTATAGTAGCGTTGGGATTAATGCATTATCTTATGAAACATTAAACCAAGAAAGACTATAGGACACAAATCAAGCATGTAATGTATGTAATGTATGCTAATATCGTTCGTTGAAACAACAGCTTGAAGTAAAACACGTCACTGTGAACAATAAATACTAGAAAGCCTTGAAATGCCAACAACTTCAAAGTTTCTTATGGCAACTGAACACCTTTAAGCCTTTAAGACGTTTATCAAACTTTATTAGTCAAATATTTTGAAAATATGGTCATCTATACATCGTTACTGCAACTATAGCAGATTGGTCACTCATTATATATTGGGCACATTTTTGCTAAAACATACTGGAAATTTAAAATAAATAAAGAACACAAAGAGGCAAATTAATGTATGATTTACATGCATGAATCTCGAAACTTCACGTCAGTCATATCCGTAGTAAACGACAAGAAAAACATACAACTTTATGTAAGTTTATTATCATAAACGTTAGCAAATTGTTACGAGCGAAATTACCTGTTCTATTTTTATACACGGATAGATACACTGTAAATGATTTATGTACGTCATATAGTATTTTCATGCCCGAAATAGCAGTACATGTTCAATTCAAGAGTGTACGCTAAAAATATCCTTATATATTAAGACCATTTTACACGGTAACTTATGAATTGTGATGTGTATATTTCAAGCTACATCGGCTCGTTTTGAAACCACTTCTTGAAGATAATGCAGGTATTTTAAGCTACCGTCATTCTTAAATATTACTTGAACTTGTCACTTGCTTAAAATAAACAACAAGGTGATTTTTACACGTTTTGTTTCCATGTGTTTTGGGTTTCATTATTCTTATATATCATTTTAGAACGACAAACGTTAGACATTCTACCAACATTTATATAATTAATTTATATTGCGATCAATAGTGTATTTGTGAAATAATGCTAGTGCAGCTGGTCAATATTAACTTGACACAAACCTCTTGGCAACAATATATTAAAGTACCGTTATGATGAAAACAGTCATCTAGTGAAACATGCGCACAACAACGCGAATGGTGAATACAGGACACCATTCGAACGTGTAATTTCTGCTCTTTGAGATCATAAGTAGTAGGTTCATGTTGGCGAGCTATAAACATGTACACATACATATCAGAGAGCCTTACAGTTAGAGCATACGACCGGACTCCTTATTTGGGGTCAAGGTGGCAGCCATTGTGTCAGCCAGTGTAACCATCTATGTTGTCACGGTCGTTTTATTTATCCAAATGTATAAACGTCATACTCTCGTGTTCAAAAATCGAATGATTTAAATGTAATGAAGGATAGTGAACATGTGAGGTCAATATCAAAACTTATACTTCCAATGTGGACAGCAGAGTAATATTTTATTCTTTACATTTGCTGCACATGGTAGTTTGTAGAAAACGTCGCAATAGCCTGACGACATTTAATTTTTCTACTCCAAGTCACCAAACTTCGACATCAGTTTATTGTAAGCTTAAGTCGCGTCGGCATGCAGTTCGGAGTATGACATCGTTCTGGATAATAGAGAAAACAACTACACGATACCTCAAAGCGAAGGTTCGAGACAAGACGAATACCTATACACAACCAACCCTGGAAGAGGACGAGTACAATGATATGACTGACAGAAATGCTTGCAGGGAAAATAATGATGATTGTATGCCTGGTCATGAAAATGTTCAGGATGAGAGAGAAAACAACTACACGCTACCTCAACGCGAAAGTTCGAGACAAGGACAGCATCTATACACAGCTTTATCCGCTAAACTTGGCAGAGGATGAGTACACTGATACGACTGACAGAAATGTATGCAAGGAAAATAATGATGATCGTATGCCTGGCCATGGAAATGTTCAGGATGAGAGACCAATCATCTATACGCTGCCTCAACGCGATGGTTCGGGACTGGGCGAGCACCCATACGCATCTTTAACGGGTCGTGAAAGCAGCATATTACATGGAGCAACCATTGTTACGAAAATACAGAATTATGATCCGCCAAACCTGGAAGAGGACATGTACACTCATATGACTGGTAGAATGTGTGTAACGACAAGAATAAATTAATCGCTTTTCCATTAGAAGCCCTTATTTTGGAACATGGGAAACGAAATATCAGAGATCCCCTGAATGCTCCTGTGCACTTAAAAAAAAACATAATCTCAGCGACGAATGTTACAATCGTCTTCAGCACGATGTGAGCAGAAGAGGAAGAGATGACATTGTACGTGTTTCATAGAAACGAACCATCTAGTTTGTTAAATTATAAGATTGTATTAATTATGTTGCTAGTATACTAGGTAAGTTAACATGAAAGCAAATGGAAACCGTATTAGTTGCGGTTGATGTAACACTCCGGAAAATTAAAGTAATGCAAATAAGTATGTTTTCATTTAGGGAACTTCATAGGAAAGAGTAAAGTTATATGCGATTACTATCGTTACTTTATGTAAATAAACCATATAATATATATGTTTAAATTTGAACTTGTATGACATTAGTTTATAATGTAAGAATCATTGTGTAATAAGATTTACATATCAAGTCGTCCAGCACTCTTTTAGTGTTAAGGATATTCATGTTTCTTCTTTTAACAGTTTAACTCATCGACTGTTTTGCATTATTGTGCGTTTGTTTTTCGTTTGACAGGAAGTAATATTTTTATATTTCCCGTGCAAAACAAAAATAAACTTATGTTGTTTTTTTCACCGAAAACGGTTATTAGTTTTATGTTAAACCTTGTGATAAGAAAAAACATGGATGTCAATTCGTCAACAAATAACTGTGATGCACTCGTTAACACATGTATATTCTTGTTATCAACAAACATGGCGGTTTACTGAAGGTATCAGTAAGTTTTAATCAGCTAAAGTCAGTTTAGATAAATATATAAAATAAACATTTAAATATGGATTTATTAGAAAAAAGCCTAGCAAGTGACTGACATACGAACATATTTGGCGGATATATACGGTCTCAGCAAGGGGTAGGTTACTTATAGCTTGACCGGACAAATCCGGACTCTGCTTTCAGCGCTTTGATTACATGTAACAATCTACCGGTGGATGACTGCATTTACATCCCACAATAAATAGGATGATTGACACATGGATGCAAATCTCATACAATTCATAATAATAAAGATGAGGCATAAACCTTCAATTAGGTAAGCATAGAAAGGAAACTCAATCTTGTTTATCCATTCTTTTTTAATTGAACCATTTTTTGACTGTCTTTATGTGAAGCCGTAAACATGTTCATTTTTACAACAAAACAACAAATCATAGCCTTACCATTTTAAACAAAAAAACAACATTATCGAGCCTGACCATAAGCTTTTGTAAATGAATTGTCTGGTTTTATTGGTACGTTAATGTTTACATCCTAGTGTTTAATTGTTTATTAATGATACAAGGATATAAACCGCTTTCAAGATCTGATACAATCTAATAAATAAAGCACAGTATGAGGGTTGATGAGCACAAATATTGAAATAAAAATATATAATCTTACGAATCGTGTTAATTGTTGTGAGTGTGGAGATTCAAATATAGGATGGCAACAAAAACTTGTGGTAAGTAGATTAATAAACTGTGGTTACCTCTTCGGACTTTCTTTTCTGACTGTTTTAATTTGTATCTTTTTAGCATCGACTAGAATAACCTAACAATTTCGAACATAAAGCGAAAAATACAAGAACACTTATTAGGCGATAAGAATAAATAATGAACACATGATTTTTTTCCGGTTAACCATACGAACCAAAATTAACTATAACAGTTGAAGTTATAAAGCTATTCATGAAAGGCTGATTGAGAATAATGGTAAGAATTAAA
>NC_068370.1:11511126-11531126 GCF_020536995.1 Dreissena polymorpha | reverse complement strand
CTACTACTACTACTACTACTACTACTACTACTATTACTACTACTACTACTAATACTACTACTACTACTACTACTACTACTACTACTACTACTACTACTACTACTCTCTACTACTACTACTACTACTACTACTACTACTACTACTACTACTACTACTACACTACTACTATACTACTACTACACTACTACTACTATACTTAACTATATGCTACTAATACTAATTATGCGATGCTGCTGATGCGTCTGCTACTACTGATGCTGCTGCTGCTTCTACTACTACTACTAACACCAGTAGTAGTAGCAGCATCAGCAGCAGTTTTACAAGAAAGAGACATTATACAAGATAGCTTTAACATGAAAACCTGATGTGTTTTTCAGAATCAACTGTGCCGGTCTTCACCTCTACAAAAAGAACTTCAAACACTTGTGAGTCTTATTGTGTTGAAATGTTTCTTATTAACACTTCAAGTTATTGTTGACAGTTTACCATCGTCCATACTGGTGAACAGTCATGCAGCGGAAAAATGACCTAATTCTAGGTTAGATTTGCAGAGATATATATGTATTTACTACAGCCAATTGAGACGTGTGGCATGTGTGTGGGGTCATTATATGAGGTCACCTCCAAGACCCATACAAAACCATCTGTTCAGCAGATTGCGACTTATTTTTCAGTGAAAATGCAGGTGAACGTACTGTGTACTTAAAAAACACACTTTACGTTAAACATTACATTTCTTTTCGAGATCAATGTTTTTGTCACTTGAAAAACAATGTTCACTTAACTCTTTCATCGGAAGGACAGTTCATCTTATTTACATGATGAATATAATGCGATTAATGCATCACATTCCTTACGATTGTTGGTATTTTGATAAATAAACATAAATAAGCAATACGCAGAATATACTTCTTTATTGATCCAATTTCCCGTTTGAAACACAACGGGTTAAATAGATAACTGAAACCGAGTGAAATCTTGTTACACACATTTTTATTTCGTATTTTAATAACAAAACAATCAAAATACAAAATGTATTTTTCATTTTTTAATAAATGGGAACACAAAGTAACAATCGGAAAAAGCAAATAATTGCATACTATTTGAATTCTTTAATATTCCTTTCAGCCACGAAATCTTCTACTGCTATTTCTACAACCACAACGACGACGACGTCGACAACACACACTACGGCAAGTGTTGTCAAGAAGACGGATAATGTCACAAAGTGGCCTGCCACAACAGTCTCCACTTCTGCACGTAATATTCACAATAAATTTCGGAAATGTTATAGATAATAATGGTCAAAGCGTATTTAATCTTCTACTGCTTAGATACGCTATACAAGTGTATAGTCCTTACAAAAATTATTTAAATACGTTTCCTTCCTGATTCAAGTTTGAAAAGCTCCTTCTTTTTTACTCTAAGACGCTGGTGAGCAGCAAACAAAATAAACATAAACATACTGTGAGTAACTAACAGGCTATTTTGGTTTAATGTTGTTTGAATAACGCCATTACACTGATTCTGAATGGGAAAGTCTAAACAAGCACATAAATTAACGTTTTGCATGACGAAGCTCACATATTTTTTAAACATTTCCTGATATTTTCGGTTACATACCATGACTAAAGGAAAATGCTGAAGTTATTTGACTTTATTAGTTTATAAAAAAAATGTTAGTTATTGCAAATAATGTCTGTAAGATTTTTTTCCATTAAGAAACTTTGTACGTTATCTAATCATCTGCCATCGATGTGTTTCTAGCTGACAAACAAACTCGTTATGAAACACCTAATGCAGGTAATGTTATACCGCACAACAGAGCTTCTTGAGAAATGCAATCAGTATATAATATACTACGGTCATGTTATATATTTAAATGTGTGTAAAATTTCAGCGTCTGAAATACTTCTTGCTTAAAAAATCAGTGAATACAATAACGTTACCTCAACATTTTAGTTCCATCTCACGACCTGGCAAAGGGAGAATCCATGCAAGGGGTCGAGGTCGCAGTTCCAGTTGTTGCTGCCGTCGTCATCATCATCTCTATTGTTCTTGGCGTCTTATTTATCCGCAGGTATATTTTCTTGCGTAAAATAAATTAAGACGGTTATGAATGTATAAAAGAACTTAAATTAAACATATAAAGTTATTGTCACAAATTGTACGTAAATTGCACAATGTAAGCTGCTGATTGTCTTTTCTTTTTAGCACATTTTAAACGCATGTTATATTGTAGGAAACATCACAAAAGACTGGTGGCAAGTAATGTCCATTCACTGACTCACCTTGCGTCAAATGAAGTGTTACCGCACTGTGCTGACAAGGCGTGCAAGGCGGTGTATGAAAATGTTCTGGACGAGAGAGAAAATAACTACACGCTGTCGCTGCCTCAACGCGATAGTTCGGGACCAGGAGAGCATCCATACGCAGAGTTAAAGGGACGTGTAAGCAGTAACGCGTATGGGACGATAAATACAGAACTTCCTGGAACAAGCATTGTTCCAAAGACATTGCATTCTCAGCCGAATTTGGAAGATCATGAATATGAGTACATTAAAAAGATATGACCGAAATTAAAAGGATGATGGGAATCTTTGTCGGAAAAGGGAACACAAATAATCAGACAGTCTATCACAGTGTCAATGACAAATGTTATTACCGTCTGCAGCTTGTGTTTATGTATTATGAAGATTACGTTATGGTTTTAGACGAAACCTTAACAGCGTATACACCCAAACAACATCACGAAAACAAATGCCCCTAAACAACCACATTGAAAGGATCAAACTTGAAATAATATAGCAAAATATAGCATGCACCAACAAAACACTAACTGAACGCGATTATTTGCTAACACTTCAAACGAACATTAGCAATTACTCCAATTAAGTGGAACTATTGTGTGTGTGTTTTCTGTTTTAAACATTAATATACCAGAACAAAATACGACAAAATACTACAATAATAGTGTAATGACACCAGATTAGATAACTTTATATAAATGGAATCATTTGGGATCGTTGGTGCTAAACATAAAATAATTATAATACGATTACATGCGAACGTATGCATAATAAATATGCTTTTTGTTTTTGTTATTTTACTTCATTTTTAAAGCAATATTATATTATAAAATGCTGAAATGCAAACACCATAATCAATACATTCCAGTTTGAATCAATAAATGTGGACAATGTGGAAAAAATATTAAATTAACAAAATCTTGGTTTCAAAATAATGGTAATTATAAATTTTAGTTATATTAAATAACAAAAAGAGCACCGCATAACGGGTGCCAACGCTCCGCTGCACGTGCAGTTTTAAATAAATGAAAGCTTGTCAGAATTATTTTATTTGTTTTTTGTTTAGAGGTCACAGTAACCTTGACCTTTGACCTAGTGACACAAAAATGGGTGTGGCGTGTAGAACTCATCAAGGTGCATCTACATATGAAGTTTCAAAGTTGTAGGTGGAAGCATTTTGATTTTAGAGCCAATGTTAAGGTTTTAGCATGGCGGACGGCGGACACCGGACGGAGGACGCCGGACGACGAGCTGTGTATGACAACACCTCGGATTTTCTTCAATAACATCCGAGCTAATAATAGTAAATACGAAATGTTAATTTGATGAAAAACTTTTTTTTATATCACACTATCATGGGTTTTACAAATAAATACTCTTAATTATTACAGACAAGTAAATTAATAAGATCATTAATATTCAACCAATTCAAAATTTTGATGAAAACAATTTTTATACATGACCTGTTTAATTTAGGTCAGTTGGAACTTACTTCCAATAAGTCGTCGTTTTCTGTTTTTTTCGTGAAGATGTAGCGGTAAGCCACGTTTTAGCTAAATTTATTTTAAATGAATGCTTCCTCTCGGCTCTACGGTGTTTGTGCTTCCCTCGTGTGTTTTTGTTTCAAGATCGTAGACGTCGGGATAAAAAAAGTCATTGAAGGAAAACCGTCCACAAATCGGTTGTCAACTTACTTGACATTCGAGAAATCGGATATACAAATAGAATTTTCTCTAATAATATACAGAATTTATGCACGTGTTCAGTAAAATATAACTAAAATCGCAACTATTTCATTTTGCCAAAAAGGGGTGTCAAACTATTTTTGGCAATAAATTAGTTATCAGAGATGAAACGACGTCGGTAAAATTAAATAATCGTGATTTTAGTAATATTTACAGTACACGCGTGTCAATTCTGTGTATTATAATAGATGTACATCCGATTTCTCAAACGAGGGAAGCACAAACTCCATAGATCCGAAAGGGCGTACTCTTTTAAAATAAATTGAAATACAACGAGGCTTACCGGGTGCTACTCCTTCAAGAAAAAAGACGCCTTCTTGGAAGTCAGCTCCAACTAGCCTCGCTTAAACACGGAAAGCTCCAGTATACGCATGCCCCCCTGATCTAAATAGGTATTTAAGCCAGTACTGCAGTCGGCAATGATAGTCGGAATCGCTTAAATATTATATCGTCTTTGTTGGATTCTCTGCCTGAAACTAAACAAATATTTAGTCTTTACATCGCGAAATTTCACGAATCTAGTTTCTCTTTCGTTGTGGGTAGTTTTGTAAACACCGTCAATTCTTTTTCAAAGGTTGACAACAACGTGGTGAATTAATGTTATTGAAATAAATGGTTTGGATAATAGGTCCAAATGCCCAACAAATAAACGTTGACGGTGTTCTTTGTATTAAAAAAACGACAGAAAAATTTGCGTAAGTTCAACGCGCGTCGTATACAGCCATACACTATAGACTGATATCATTTTGAGTAGTAAAGTAGTAATACAAGCCAAGATGGCGACCATTAGACCCGAATTCTATCTTGCGGAGGATTCCGGAACTATTCGATGCATCACGATTGATGCCCATCTCCCGAAATGTTAGAACTTTTGGTATTGACTATTTTCTTGACTGTACAGTTGACTTTTTTCCACATTGTAAATACAAAGGGGGTAATCACGGGATGGCGATGTCCATGCCGAGACAGATATATAACGCCGTTTTATACCTTTATTACTTTATTTATTTTTAAATGCCGCGCACTTTCCAACGATATCAGCAAGAACGTGATTATCGTTTATTTCGTTAAATACCTGCTTCGGCTCGGACGTCGCCATCTTAGTTGTCACGGGATTACCCCTGTCTGAAAAAGCCGCAAAGCATATTTCTATGAAAGCTGATAAATAAGCACAATGTGTTTCTTTGGCACACACTCTTATTAAATCACCAATTTCTAATCAATATTTATGTGTTGCACATGTACATTAATATAAATATTGTGTTGTATGGTGTCAATGTAAAGTTAGTTCTTATCGAGAAGTCAAGAACAAAAATTGACCTTGAAACGGTATATCGACAATAAGAACCAACGACTTGACTATATCAACTGTACTAATAGGACACAATTTTCTAACATACTAAGCGCATTGATTGACCATATAATTGTGATGCAAAATCTCCCCTGTGTTACTATTAAAACTTGCGCTGTTAGTATTTAGATAAAACTGCAAATACATTATACTATATTTCGAACAGTTGGTTTGAACATTACAATGCATGCATATTTAATGTATTTTTCACTCAATAAAATACATGTGATGTCACAAATAGTACAATTCACCAATTGTTTATGCATGTCGGTTAGTACAGGCACCTTATATACGTGATCGACCAGTTTCCAAACAACAAAATTAGTGTACTTACTCATAAAATGCTCAATGTCTTTATGTTCTGTGCAAGTGACATGCTAATATATGCTGCACGATTATAAAACTACCATATAAAGTACAGTACTGTTATAAAAAACTTCATGATTGCTGTAATTCCATTTAAAGTAACAATTGTATGACAGAGGAATTCCCGGCATGATCTGTTTATTAAATTGTTATGTAATTGTTTGTAAACTCTAATACAAACGCCGGTTTGGAGAAAGATTTAGTTTGATTTAGGAGGCTTGACTGCGAAATTCTCGAATAATAACTGAAAACCAAAGAAGCTTAATATTCGCAAAAGAGCATGTCTTGTTTTGCTGAAGGATTAGGCTATTTTTTGTTAGGAATCAGTTAGAAAATTTTATCCATCTGCAAATGTTTAGTTAGTATTTTCAGCATCACTTACGTATTATTGAACACTAATACGTTTGAAAACGATATTCTTAATTTTTAAACATATCATTTGTGTTTTTCTAACGTTTAACCAAATAGGTTTTCTTAAATAGTTACACAAGGCTCCTGTATAATTGCATTCACGCTTCATTGTTTTGTGAAATTCTCTGGCCTAAGTGTGATGTAAGGACCTCCTAAAACCCGATTTTAATCTCGGCTGTTTAACGTTCACCGATTTAAGGCCCCTGTTTCGTTCACTTTTATGTGTTTTTGACATTGTGTGTATTTGTGTTGTGTATCGTGCTTTTTTTCTGTATCACACTGTTAAGCAAGTGGATCATTGATATTTATTGTTACGCCATTCCAATTACTTAAACAAATGGGTGTCGAAGTTTTTTTTTCACCATTATGAGTATTGTTATCTATAATATCCACAGTAATTGTTCGTACGCATACTTTAATCATTTGAATGCTGAACGTGTGCGTTACTTTACACTTCGGGGTTCCCCTACGACGTATTCAAGTGTAACTGATACAATCGATTTCATATAAAAACACGATTTATTACGGATGTGCGTGAATTTGAACGTTCAAACTGAATATTGTTTGAAATAACACGATTCAAACAAGGAAGACAAGTAATATATCTATATAAAATGGAAAAGCAATCTATTTAAACTAAATTGCGGACTGTTTAATTCTACATGATGGTAGTGCACCCTTGTGGTATGTATTTTTTGTCATATTATGAATTGTATCAGTATTTATAATGCGATATAATTATACTGTTCACGAACACGTAGCAGTTATGTCACACATAAATAACAACTTGTTGTTTGTCGGTATTTTCTGAAATGTCGATAAAGAGATCACATTACCGAGAAAATTCGTCATGTAAGAACTAAATCAAGAAATGTGTTAACTTATTAATTATTATATTATATGAGTCTTGTTCTTAGAAAACTGGGCATAATGCATGTGCGTAAAGTGTCGTGCCAGATTAGCCTGTGCAGTCCGCACAGGCTAATCCGGGACGACACTTTCCGCCTTAATTGGATTTTTGCTAAGAAGAGACTTCATTTAAACGAAAAATGTCATAAAAGCGGAAAGCGTCGTCCCTGATTAGCCTGTGTGGACTGCATAGGCTAATTTGGGACGACACTTTACGCACATACATTATGCCCAGTTTTCTCAGAACGCGACTTATATATATATATAGAGTCGTGGAAAAATAATATAAGTTTCATGTTAAAAACAAATTTATTACTATTGATAATTGCGTTTTTTTATTAAATGTATAAGAAACCACATATGCTCGATGGATTATAAACCTTGTTGTCCACAATCTGTATCAGATAAATGTCCCTATACACCTGGATGTGGTTCCTGGGGACCGTGCAGTGTTACATGCGGAAAAGGCGTGATGTTCAAGCAGAACGAAGATGGAAGCTGCAAATCTAGTTTTTCATGCAATTATCCAAGGTGTTTAGGTAATAATGATACTTCTCTCATTATAGTAGTAGAAGTAGTAGTAGTAGAAAATAAGAGTACACGTGGTAGTAGAAGTAGTAGTAGAAGCTGTTGTAGTAGTAGTAGTAGTAGTAGTAGTAGTAGTAGTAGTAGTAGTAGTAGTAGTAGTAGAAGTAGGTGGAAGTAGTAGTAAGAAGTATTAGTAGTAGTAGCATAGTAGTAGAATTAGTAAAGTAGTAGTAGTTAAAAAGTGTAGTAGTAGAGAAGTAGTGGTAGTAGTAGTAGTAGTATAGTAGTAGTACGTAGTAGTCGTAGTCGTAGTCAGAGTAGTCGGTAGTAGTAGTAGTAGTAGTAGTAGCCGTAGTCGTAGTAGTCGAACGTAGTAGTAGTCTGTCGTCGTAGTCGTCGTAGTAGTAGTCGTAGTAGTAGTCGTAGTAGTAGTAGTAGCTCGTACCTGTAGTCGTATTAGTATTAGTAGTACTGGTTGTTGTCATTTGTCGTGGTAGTAGTCCTTCTTCCTCCTCCTAGTCGTCGTCGTCTAGAAGTAGTCGTAGTCGTAGTCGTAGTCGTAGTCGTCGTCGTCGTAGTAGTAGTAGTAGTAGTAGTAGCAGTAGTAGTAGTAGTAGTCGTAGTAGTCGTCGTAGTAGTAGTAGTTGTTGTTGTTGTTGTTGTTGTTGTTGTTGTTGTATGTGATTTATTTCTTTAATGTTTTGCCTTAAAACGTGCTTGACAAAAGAATTTAAGTACCTCTCTTTTCTTAAATAGCATACACCATCAACGCAAGAAATCGCGATCATTTGATTTGTTTTTCAGATATCACAACACCGGTTGTTACCACTCCAAACGGTAATTCAAGGTCTATTGATTTTAACATTTATAAAATGTACATATAAGTACTTAATTGTGAGTCATGGTGTAAAAAGATACGGCAAATAAGCTAAGCCTCGACCTGATTTGTGATAATAGGAATTGCCCTCCTGTTTGTATATGCACATGTTAAACTACCTCGAGACAAAATATATTTCGTTACAATCGATCAGAAATATAATGTGACACTTTATTAAAGATTTCTATATAACATGTAGCGAAATGAGTTGTCAGGAGCGAATAAATGTGATATTTAAAACAACTGCATTGCTTCTTTTATATGGGGCTTAACTAAAGTCGCAAGCAATTTGTCGTTAGCCAGTATACGAACACAGGCCTTGTGATTTATACATATGAAAATAGTTATTATAATTATGAGGACCCATCCTAATAATGTGCAAACACGAATGCTAGGTCCATTAGAAAAAGCATATATTTAGGTAATTGACATCGAGAAATATTTTATTCAGCCCTGCTTGCTTCATTTTTAGCTCATCATTTTTTTTAAAAGAAAATTATGAGCTATTGTCTTAACCTGAGCGTCGGCGTCGGCGTCCGGTTAAGTTTTGTGTTTTGGTCCTTTTTTCCCATAAAGTATCAAAGCTTATGCATTCAAATTTGGTACACTTACTTACTATCATGACGGGACTGGGCAGGCAAAGTAAGATAACTCTGGCTGGCATTTTGACAATTATATGCCCTTTTTATACTTAGAAATTTGAAAATTTGGTAAAGTTTTGTGTTTAGGTCCACTTTATTTCTAATTTATCAAAGCCGTTGCTTTTATACTTGAAACACGTACTTTCGATCATAAAGGGACTGTGCTGGTAAAGTTATGTAACTCTGACTGGCATTTTGACAGAATGATGGCTCTTTTATACTTAGAAAATTAAACATTCTCGTAAAAATTTGGGTTTTGGTCCACTTTACTCCTCAAGTATCATAGCTATTCAGACTTGAACACTCGCTAACTATCATATGGGGACTGTACAGGACAATTTGCATAACTCTGGCTTGCATTTTGACGGAATTATGGCCCTTTTTTTACTTAGGAACTTTGAATATTTGGTTAAATTTTGTGTTTAGATCAACTTTACTTCTAAAGTATCAAAGCTATTGCTTTAAAACTTCAAATACTTTTAAACTATCATGAGGATTCTGTACCTTGCAAGTTGAATTTGACCTTGACCTTTGAATGGCCTTGACTCTCAAGGTCAAACTATTAAATGTTGCTAAAATTGCAATGACTTCTTTATTTATGATCAGATTTAATTCATACTTGAGAAAACAACCCTTACCTTACATACCACAGTAATAGACTCCACCCAAACCATCCCCCCACGGCCCACCCCAGAATCCCCCTCCCCCATTTTTTCCGTGTTTTTCCTTATTTTTGAAGATCATCTAATAAATGACCACACCCCCACACTATACCCCCCTCTAACAACCCCCCCCCCCCCGACCCCACACCAGACCGCCCCCCCCTCCTCCCAATAAAATTGATAAAAAAACACAAAAAAATAATTTTATTATTTTATTTTTGAAAGACCGTCCAACCACCATCCCACCCAAACCCCCCCCCCCCCCAAAAAAAATAAATAAATATGTTTTCATATTTTTCTTATTTTTGAAAGATAATGTAAAAAATGACCACACCCCCACACTATACATCCCTCTCCCCCCCTTCCCCGCTTTTTGATTGAAGTATTTAGATATGTCCCTTCACCTTTAAAAGCAAATAGATGAGCGATCTGCAATCGCTAGGCGTTGCTCTTGTTAAAACTTGTGTCCAATATTTGCAGCTGTTTGTAGTATATGTGTTATTAAATAAAGGGTTAACTGAACGTCCCAATAGTCTGTACGTCGCGTTTATCAGACTCAGCTTCTAGAACTGAGACAACTCCTAATGGAGATACACATACTTATTTCGGTTACACATGCTTAAATCATAGGGATATGCTGTTTTAGTAAACTGTGACATTTATTTTAATTTATAAGAACCAGAAAAAGTCGTTTAAAACAACATACACAAAATAGCATTAATATAAAGAAAAAAAAAGAAATTAACTATTCAGAAAAGAATAACTACAGCTATTCGTTTGCATGTAAAGTACACATATTCAAATATTTTTCTTATAATAATGACGACCCATCCAAATACTGTCCAAACACGAATTATAGGACCATACCAAAATCAACAGATTCATGTTATAAACAATCAGATATTTTTTAAGTCCTGCTGTATTTATTTCTAACACTTGTATACAATGTTTTCTGCTGTTTCTACTACATGTGTAATTTAAAAAAAGTTAACTTCACGTTGCGATAGTCGAACCGTCGCGTTTTTTCAGCGTCCACTTGTAGAACTGAGACAACTTCTAATCGAGGAACAAGACTTATTTCGGTTACACATGTTTAAATCCATCGGATATACTGTTTGAGTACACTGTGACATTTATTTTAATTCATTATAACCATTAAAAGTCGTAATAAAAAATATAATAGCATTTTAACAGAGGAATACATTAACAAATATACTATGTAGAAAATAATAACTACAGCAAATTCGTTTGTATGTAAAGTATGCATATATTTTAAAAAAATACATTTTAATGACGACCCATCCAATTACTGCCCAAACACGAAAGTTAGGTTATACCAAAATGCATAGATTCAGGTAATTCATATCGAGAGATATTTTATGCAGTCCTGATTTTTTCATACAGTCCAAGTGTGATTATTAACTGCATGTTGCAATAGTCTCTACGTCGCGTTTTTTTCAGCGTCCACTTCTAGAACTGATACAACTTCTAGAACTGATACAACTTCTAGAACTGATTCAACTTCTAGAACTGATACAACTTCTAAAACTGAGATAACTTCTAGAACTAGAACAACTTCTAATTTGGGTTACACATGTTTAATTAAATCATTTGGATATGCTGCTTGAGTACACTCTGACATTTATGTTAATTCATTAAGACCAGTAAATTCGGTTTAAACAACATACACATAATAGCATTTATATAGAGGAATACATTCAAAAATAAACTATTCAGACAAAATAACTACAGATAATTCGTGTGCATTTAAAGTATACAAATAGTTTTATTATAATAATGACGACCCATCCAAATACTGTCCAAACACGAATTATAGGTCCATACCAAAATGAATAGATTTATGTAATTTAACAATAAAGCTATTTTTAGCTCACCTGAGCGATAGCTCGGGGTAAGCTATTGTGATCACTCAGCGTCCGGCGTCCGTCCGTCCGTCCGTCTGTCTGTCTGTAAACAATTTGTAAACATCTTCTTCTACTAAACCATTGAGCCAATTTCAACTAAATTTCATGTGGAGCATCCCTAGGTCATGGGACAAAAGAATTGTTAAAAAAAAATTGATCACATAACCAAGATGGCCGCCATGACCATATATGGTAAAAACCTTAAAAAATCTTCTTGTCAGAAACCGCTCATCAGATTTTCAAAAAAATTCACAGGGATGACCTTTGAAGACTCCCCTGAAAAAGTTGTTCAAAGAAATTTGATTCGTCAAAAAACATGGCCGTAGGAGCTCGTTGAACTTTGCATGTTTATTCGTTTTTGCCTATTTTGTGAAAACTTTCAAAAATCTTCCACATTTTTTGTCCGATCTTTTCCAAATTTGCACAGTGTCTTTATATCAATGAGGACACGAACCCTACAAAAAATGAGCATTATTGGTCCATAAAGTACAGAATTACCTCCCCTTGAATTGAGAAAATGGTGTTTATGCAATAAAGTCCAAATTTTTCATCCAATTCTTTCCAAACTTGTAAGGATTTAGCATGGTTCAAACAAGGGAAACAACTACGGTTTATGTATGTTCTTTTTTTTACAGATTTGCCTCCCTTTAATTCATTCAAAATCTCATTTTACAGCAGAGATTCCAAATCTGACCTGTAAATGAGCCCCATATTTACTGCCAGTGCTAGGTTACCTTTTCCCATTTGATCATTCTTAAGTATTGGTCTTGTAATGCTGCTACTGCTTCTGCTACTGCTACTGCTACTACTACTACTACTACTACTACTACTACTACTACTACTACTACTACTACTACTACTACTACTACTACTACTACTACTACTACTACTACTACTACTACTACTACTACTACTACCTACTACTTCTACTACTACTACTATACTACTACTACTACTACTACACTACTACTCTACTACTACTACTACTACTACTACTACTACTACTGCTACTACTACAACTTCTACTACTACTACTAGTACTACTACTACTACTACTACCACCACCACCACCACCACCACCACCACCACCACCACCACCACCACCACCACCACCACACACCACCACCACCACCACCACCACCACCACCACCACCACCACCACCACCAACCACCACCACCACCACCACCCACCACCGCCATTACTACTTCTACTACTACTGCCACTACTACTACTACTTTTACCACTACTACTACTACTACTACTATACTACCACTACTACTACTACTACTACTACTAGTTACTACTACTACTACTACTACTACTACTACTACTACTACTAGTACTACTACTACTACTACTACTAGTACTACTACTAGTACTACTACTAGTACTACTACTACTACTACTACTACTTCTACTACACCACCACCACCACCACCACCACCACCACCACCACCACCACCACCACCACCACCACCACCACCACCACCACCACCACCACCACCACCACCACCACCACCACCACCACCACCACCACCACCATTCACAGTGACAATAAACGTATTCACACAATGGCTGCTACTACAACTTATAGCCCATATAGGGGGGCATGCATGTTTTACAAACAGCCCTTGTTTCTATGGGATTTTAACCACAACTGTTCATGTTTATCTCCGACACATATTTTTAGGTCACCTGACATGAAGTGAAACGGTGAGCTTATGTGATCGTGTGATGTCCGGCGTCCGTTGTGCGTGCCTGCGTGTGTCCGTGCGTCCGTCCGTCAACAATTTGTTTGTGTAGACAGAAGAGGTCACAGTTTGCATCCAATCTTGATGAAATGTGATCAAAATGTTTATCTTGATGAAATCCGGTTTGGGATTGTATTTGGGTCATCTGGGGTCAAAAACAAGGTCACTAGGTCAAATAATAGAACAACCTTCTGTAGACAATAGAGGTCACAGTTTTCATCCAATCTTTATGAAATTTGGTCAGAATGTTTATCTTGATGAAATCTGGGTTGGGATTTTATTCGGGTCATCTGGGGTCAAAAACTAGGTCACTAGGTCAAATAATATAAAAACCTTGTGTAGACATTAGAGATCACAGTTTTCATCCAACCTTTATGAAATTTGGTCAGAATTCTTGATGAAATCTGGGTGGGATTGTATTTGGGTCATCTGGGGTAACAATCTAGGTCAAATAAATAGAAAAACCTTGTGTTGACAATAGAGGTCACAGTTTTCATCCAATATTTATGAACTGTGGTCAGAATGTTTATCTTGATGAAATCTGGATTAGGATTGTATTTGGGTCATCTAGAGTCAGGAACTAGGTCACTAGGTCAAATCATAGAAAAACATTGTGTAGACAATAGAGGTCATAGTTTTCATCTGATCTTTATGAGTCAGGTGAGCGATTCAGGGCCATCATGGCCCTCTTGTTTTAGTAATGCTGCTTTCATTTGTAACACTTGTGTACAATGTTTTCTTCTGTTTCTACTTCAAGTTAAATAAAAAAGGCTAACTGCACATTTTGATAGTAGATACGTATATTTTATTCAGGACTGCTTTTTTCATACAGTCCAAGTGTGATTATTAGCTGCATGTTGTAATAGTCTATACGTCCCGTGTTTCCAGAGTCAACTTCTAGAACTGATACAACTTCTAATGGAGGTACACAGACTAATTTCGGTTACACATGTTTAAATCATTGGGATGTGCTGTTTTAGTACACTGTGACATTTATTTTTGTTCATTAAAACCAGTAAAAGTCGTTTTCAACAACATTCAAATATTATCATTTATTTAGTTTATGTAGAGGAATAAAATTAACAAATATCATAATTTTATAAAGGCATTAATTAAATGCACACGCGTTTCATCATGAAAGTCTAAATATATTAGAATAAGATAGTATTGGCTACATATTGTTATGTCGTTGATTTTTTTAAAGAGCGCGTGGTAGATCATAAATAAAATAATGTTTTTTTTCTATTTATCCCACTTTTACAGCGAATTCGGTTGATTAAAGCTCCGTTGATTAAATTTCTGCTATAAACCACGGCGCGAACTGACGTATTTTTTTGACAAAATGACGTCATTAATCCAGCGAAATTTTCCAGTTAAACTTATTTTGTTTAAATAAATAGGTTTACTGAATAAAAAGTGGGATAAATAGAATAATAGATTTGTGTTTATTATAGATCAAGTTTATCATGCTCGGCACGAAAACGCAAAAGCACTCGCCAAGGCTCGTGCTTTTTGTTTTCTAGGCCTCGCATGATAAACCTTTTCTATAATCAACACTAACCTATTATTCTCTATTTCTCAAATACATGCACATTAACGTTAATGCAACGAAGTGGATCCATAAAATACAAGCAACTAATGTGAAACGTTTATGATTTTGGTAAAGATGTCATATAATTCCAAAACGGGTACACTTTTACCAAACATTATCTCAAATCCATTTTATGTTGTTTTTTTCAGCAACGGCCTCTCAATCTGAAATTGTTACAAATTCGCGTATTGGGTCAACCTCTATGGCAAGAGGTTAATGTTACTTTTGTTTTCAATTGCATGCACATAGCACAGCCTTATCAAAAAGACCGTACTTAGTTGTGATGATTGTAATTATTGTTTTGCATTTAATTTAATGAGGTACTTTTACTCCTGTTTAAGCAAATATAACATAAAGCAAACACAATTCAAACGAATGTTGTATAAGTTTAAGATACAAGTCCATTTTTATGAAATAGTTACATGTATACGTGTATATGCATAATGTATTAATGTAATATGTATCCATAATTTAGTAGGATGGTATTCAAACATTTCAAAACACAAACAAATACGGTTGCTTTATGTCTTCTTTAAGGTACTGCAACACAAGTTAACAACGTTACACATTCAAGAACCGTGTCAAGTAAATTGTTTTAACATATTGTAAATAAATTACAAATACTTATTTATGTTTTGATTTTTGATTTATAAAACTTAAATAAACAAAATATGGTAAAACACGATATAAAACAGCTCAAGTATGGGTAACAACAGCTTAAGTATGGGTGACAAATGTCACACTTTATGTAGACGCCTAGATTCTGCATTCAAACAATATTCAGACATATTGTAAATAGGGTACGATAAGCTAACATATAATCGTGTACGACAATATGTAAATAAACGTGTGTTTCACTGCAGATAACGTCTCTACTAGAGACAACATGCTGGGGTTCAAGATCGCAATTCCTCTTGTGGCAGCTGTTGTCATCATCGCAGCTGTTTTGGCCTTAATTTTTATTCGAAGGTTTGCTTTTTTTGGATATACACATCTACCGTATTGTGAAAGGGGCAAATAAATAAGAACATTCTAAAATTCAAATTGTTTGGTAGTTGCAACGAATGGACAGTATGTCATATTGGCATCAATGAATAATATGTTTACATGTCTCACAATATAAATGCATATGTTTGAATTGGGTTTATTTCATCTGGATATATTCAATGTAATTGTTATGACAACATTTCAGAAAACGTCGAAATGATAAAACGCAGTCAGCTAAGGCTCTGAATTCACTACAGAACGTGCCTGAGGGAGGGAAACACGTGTATTCTGCGGACAACGTAGCGTTCACTCCGGACTATGACATGGCATTGGAGGATAGGGAATATAATTACGTTCAATCCAATTCTTCTGAAAAGGGTTTGAGCGATTATACTTATGCAAATCCTACTAAGGGTCACCAAGTTTCCAGAGAAAAGGTCGGAGGTATGCAAAATGTGGCTGCTTCGTCAGGTACCGAGTATGATTACACTTGTAGCAAACAAATGAGTCTGGTTGGTCATGACCAGGCGGTGTATAATCATCTGGGCCACGGTCAACCGATGAGCACTGCAAATGTGAGCGACAGTACGTACGACACTAATCAGTTCCCGATCCTGCAATGCAAGAGCGATCCATCTGATTACGACCACCTTGGACGTAGAGTGGCTAAGATCACAGACAACCATGGTGATGAAAAGTCTTACGATCACCTTCCAAACCCAGACCAGTCCCTACCAAGAGGTAACTCACAACCATTTGATCCGACGTATAACCAGCTTGGGTCGGTTTGAAGAAATGCTGCCTTCAAACACAGAGATTTGGACCATTCGCATGGTCACCTTCCGAACTAATATTTTAAACAACAATATGACTGACTAGTTACCTTGTATAACCTATTGATAAACTATGCGCATCATCTGCAGCTATTATATTTTTTGCAACACGTGACTGAATCACTTTGTGTGAGTCTGTGGAAACATTCGTTTACCGTGCACATTGATTAACAAGGATGGAAACTTATCAAGTAGACACCATATTTTTCCATATTTAAACATACATAAAATACACCTTAGAAACCAAAACCAATCACTCCCGAATACCGATCATATTAAAGTTCGAAGTTGGGTTCGGTTCAGTGTTTTCCTTTCATATATATATATATATATATATATATATATATATATATATATATATATATATATATATATATATATATATATATATACTATCTGTTACAAACCGGTTGCCAATCAAAACCGAATACACGTCATACTTTGGATCGGAATCATTTCAACAATAATTGTACCGTTTAATGCTTTCTTTATTGCATGTCTAAACCGATTTCAAAATACAGTACTATACCTATGCCCAGTTCCCGAAATGTTAGCACGTGTTGTTGACATACTTTTGACTATTTGTAAAAGCCCGCAAAGCATATCTCTATTAAAGCTGATAAGTGAGGACGTATTTCAATTGGTTTCTTTATCACACACACTTGTAATATCACCAACGTCTAAGCCATATTGATGTAATTATAATTGTGATAGGAAATAATCCCTGTGTTACTAGTAACACGTGTGCTGTAAATACATGTTAATTTTCATTTCACCAAATAAAAACTTGTTTAGCCACATATCGTTTTATATTCAATTTGTGTATGCATGTCAATTTAATGATAAAAGAACTTTATATATGGGATATAAACGTTTCGTTTTAATCACCAACATAATTATAATTACGACTTGTGTACAATTCCTTTTTGCAGTTTCAAAGTGAAATAATCATTTATGCTGAACAACAACGCGACTACAAGATAAATTATTATATTGTGATAGAAAACTTAATGACTGCATTAAGTCCGTTTGATATAACGAATTTACCTTTCTTAATGCATGTTTATATAGCAAAGAAATTCCAGTCAGGATTTAGTTATATATTTTTCATTATATTACTTGTAAGTTGTTAACCCATATGCAACCGCAGGTTTGGAGAACGATTTGGTCTCATTTATCAGACTTGGACACTTATTACATGATTCTTTCGAGTATTACAAGAATGCGAAGTAGCTTAATATCCGCAAAAGGATTGTTCTATTTTAATTTTGTGTGCCGGTTTCAATTACAGATATGTAAACATCTGCAAATATTTAGTTTCTTATTTTATTACCGCTTACGTATTTTTGATTACTATTAAAGTTTACAAATTTTACAACGATTTTCTAATTCGAAAAAAAAAACACATGCCGTGTGTGTTGTTCTACGATAAAACCTTATATGCCATTTCGGCTTTCGCGGGCGTGGAAAATATAGTGTGTGCTTGCTGTTTTACTTACAAAAGTCCCCTTCCTGATTGTTATTAACGCTTAAATGTTTTGCGAACAACTCTGGGTTAAGAGTGAGGTTTGGAGCTCCTTAAATCCGGTTTTAATCTTCGACGTTTTATATTGACCGATATAAAGCTCAAGACTTATCCACTATCGTGCTTTTGTTCTTTGTCACACTGGTAAGCGATTTGATCCTTTCCATAAATTGTTACACTATTATAACTACTTAAAAAAGAGGGCAATATGGCCCTAGTTTGCTCACCTGAGAGGATTCGGTTCATTCAATATTTGTAAAAAATATGACATAGTGATCAAGTGTTTGAGCCAGATGTGTCAGATACGATTATTATTTTGATTTGTATCAATAAAACATCCTGGTCAATTTTCATCATTATTGAACTAAAACCTTGGCGTGTGGAGTGTTTACGAGGTTTTTGTAAGATTTGACCTGGTGACCTATAGTTTGACCCCTCATGACCAAACATCAAACTTTGGTTACAAAAATTACTATTATGACCAAGATTCATAAAATCTTAAACAAAATTGTGAACTCTAGAGGGTTTACAAGGATTTTGTATAATATAATGAAAATTTTGACAATCTAATGGCAATAATTCTGGCATTTATTATGCGATTTTGCTCATAATCAAATTTGACTAACATCTTGTGACCATATAGCTTTTCAGAAACTTTAATAAAGAATGCTATGATAAAGAAATGTGCATGCTAGAGTCTTTACAAACCAAATGTGGACGGACGGACGATGGACAAAGACCGATCCTAAAACCTCACCTGAGCAATCAGGTGAGCTTAAAAGTGTGTTTTTTTACCGATAGGAACCATTTTCGAACTCATATGAAATATAAATAAAACCAATGTTTTCACCAAGTTTCATGATGATTGGGCAAAAAAAATGACTTCTAGAGTGTACAGTGGCTTTTTTTAAATATATAAATATAAGGAAAATGCGCCCCCCCCCCCCCCCCCCCAGAAGCCATGTTTTTCAACGGATTGGACTAATTTTCGAACTCAAATCTCGTATCTAGAAAACAAATGTTCTGACCAAATTTCATGTAAAAAGGGCCAAAAAGGTGACTTCTGGAGTGGTCGCATGTTTTCACTATATTCATATAGAGAAAACTGCCCCGCCAACTGGTGGACATGTTTTTTCACCGATCTCGAACCTTTTCGAATTCGTCCTAGATATCAATAAAACCAATGATTTGACCAATGTTCAAGATGATTGGGCAAAACAAATGTGACTTCTTGACTGTTCACAAGCCTTTTGTACTATATAAATATAAGGAAAACTGCCCCGTTTCCCTGCACGCCATGTTTTTCAACGGACCGTAAGCATTTCCGGACTTAACTCATGTATCTAGAAAAACAAATGTTTTGACCAAATTTCATGAAGATTGGACCAAAAATGTGACTTCTAGAATGTTAACATGTTTTCACTATATAAATATAGAGAAAACTGCCCCGTCCCCTGGTGGCCATGTTTTTTCACCAATCTAGACAATTTTCGAACTCGTCCGAGACATCAATAAAACCAATATTTTGACCAAGTTTCATGTTGATTGGGCAAAAAGTTTGACTTCTAGAGTGTTCACAAGGTTTCTA